>NW_026892636.1:1420000-1427500 GCF_033815535.1 Pezoporus flaviventris | reverse complement strand
GGAGGGAAAGCATATGCTGGGCATCTTCAGCACACAGTCAGCTTTGCAACGGTGTCACCATCATTGCTGTCGCTCCTCGGTGTCATACCTAAAGGTCCATTTGAATGCACCCTCTTCGGAGCTTGCTCTCGGCTGCCCAGCAGCACAGTGAGTAGAGCACGAACAGTTGCCGTCTGCTCCCACAACCGAAGAGCCAGGAGGGAAAGCTGGTGCTCTGAATCTTCTGCACACAGTCAGCTTTGCAACAGTGCCTCCATCTTTGCTGTCGCTCCTCACTTTCATACCGAGAAGTTCATTTGAATCCAACTTCTCTGCTCGTTGCTCTTGGCTGCCCAGCAGCACAGTCAGTAGAGCACGAACGTCTGGCCTCTGCTCTCACAGCTGAAGATCCAGGAGGGAAAGCATGTGCTGGGCATCTTCAGCACACAGTCAGCTTTGCAACGGTGTCACCATCATTGCTGTCGCTCCTCGCTTTCATACCTAAACGTCCATTTGAATGCACCCTCTTCGGAGCTTGCTCTCGGCTGCCCAGCAGCACAGTGAGTAGAGCACGAACGGTTGCCGTCTGCTCCCACAGTCGAAGAACCAGGAGGGAAAGCATGTGCTGGGCATCTTCAGCACACAGTTAGCTATGCAACGGTGTCACCATCATTACTGTCGCTCCTCGGTTTCATACCTAAAAGTCCACTCGAATGCAACCTCTACGGAGCTTGCTCTGAGCTGCCAAGTAGAACAGCGATTAGAGCGCGAACATCTGCCCTCTGCTCTCAGAGCCGAAGAGCCAGGAGGGAAAGCATGTGCTGGGCATCTTCAGCACACAGTCAGCTTTGCAACGGTGTCACCATCATTGCTGTCGCTCCTCGCTTTCATACCTAAAGCTCCATTTGAATGCACCCTCTTCGGAGCTTGCTCTCGGCTGCCCAGCTGCACAGTGAGTAGAGCACGAACAGTTGCCATCTGCTCCCACAATCGAAGAGCCAGGAGGGAAAGCTGGTGAAAGCTTAGGGTTAGGGTTAGGGTTAGGGTTAGGGGTTAGGGTTAGGGGATAGGGTTAGGGTTACGGTTAGGGTTAGGGGTTAGGGTTAGGGTTAGGGTTATGGTTAGGTTTATGGTTAGAGTTAGGGTTAGGGGTAGGGTTAGGGTTAGGGTTAGGGTTGCCGTCTGGTCCCACAGTTGAAGAGCCAGGAGGGAAAGCATGTGCGGGGCATCTTCAGCACACAGTCAGCTTTGCAATGCTGTCACCATTATTGCTGTCACTCCTCGGTTTCATACCTAAAAGTACATTTGAATGCAACCTCTCCAAAGCTGCTTCTCAGGTGCCCACTAGCACAGCAATTAGTGCACGAACTTCTGGGTTCTGCTCCCAGATCCGATGAGCCAGGAGGGAAAGCATGTGCTGGGCATCTTCAGCACACAGTCAGCTTTGCAACGGTGTCACCATCATTGCTGTCGCTCCTCGCTTTCATACCTAAAGGTCCATTTGAATGCACCCTCTTCGGAGCTTGCTCTCGGCTGCCCAGCAGCACAGTGAGTAGAGCACGAACGGTTGCCGTCTGCTAGCACAGTGGAGGAGCCAGGATGGAAAGCATGTGCTGGGCATCTTCAGCACACAGTCAGCTTTGCAACGGTGTCACCATCATTGCTGTCGCTCCTCGCTTTCATACCTAAAGCTCCATTTGAATGCACCCTCTTTGGAGCTTGCTCTCGGCTGCCCAGCTGCACAGTGAGTAGAGCACGAACAGTTGCCGTCTGCTCCCACAATCGAAGAGCCAGGAGGGAAAGCTGGTGAAAGCTTAGGGTTAGGGTTAGGGTTAGGGGTTAGGGTTAAGGGTTAGGGTTAGGGTTACGGTTAGGGTTAGGGGTTAGGGTTAGGGTTAGGGTTATGGTTAGGTTTACGGTTAGGGTTAGGGTTAGGGGTAGGGTTAGGGTTAGGGTTAGGGTTAGGGTTGGGTTAGGGTTAGGGTTAGGGTTAGGGTTAGGGTTAGGGTTGCCGTCTGCTCCCACAGTCGAAGAGCCAGGAGGGAAAGCATGTGCGAGGCATCTTCAGCACACAGTCAGCTTTGCAATGCTGTCACCATTATTGCTGTCACTCCTCGGTTTCATACCTAAAAGTACATTTGAATGCAATCTCTCCAAAGCTGCTTCTCAGCTGCCCAGTAGCACAGCTTTTAGTGCACGAACTTCTGGCTTCTGCTCCCTGATCCGAAGAGCCGGGAGGGAAAGCATGTGCTGGGCATCTTCAGCACACAGTCAGCTTTGCAACGGTGTCACCATCATTGCTGTCGCTCCTCGCTTTCATACCAAAAGGTCCATTTGAATGCACCCTCTTCAGAGCTTGCTCTCGGCTGCCCAGCAGCACAGTGAGTAGAGCACGAACGGTTGTCGTCTGCTCCCACAGTCGAAGAGCCAGGAGGGAAAGAATGTGCTGTGCATCTTCAGCACACAGTCAGCTTTGCAATGCTGTCACCATTACTGCTGTCATTCCTCGGTTTCATACCTAAAAGTACATTTGAATGCAACCTCTCCAAAGCTGCTTCTCGGCTGCCCTGTAGCTCAGCGATTAGTGCACGAACTTCTGGCCTCTGCTTCCAGAGCCGAAGAGCGAGGAGGGAAAGCATGTGCTGGACATCTTCAGCACACAGTCAGCTTTGCAACGGTGTCACCCTCATTTCTGTCGCTCCTCGGTGTCATACCTAAAGGTCCGTTCGAATGCACCCTCTTCGGAGCTTGCTCTCGGCTGTCCAGCAGCACAGTGAGTAGAGCACGAACAGTTGCCGTCTGCTCCCACAATCGAAGAGCCAGGAGGGAAAGCTGGTGCTCTGAATCTTCTGCACACAGTCAGCTTTGCAACAGTGCCTCCATCATTGCTGTCGCTCCTCACTTTCATACCGAGAAGTTCATTTGAATCCAACTTCTCTGCTCGTTGCTCTTGGCTGCCCAGCAGCACAGTTAGTTGAGCACGAACGTCTGGCCTCTGCTCTCAGAGCCGAAGAGCCCGTAGGGAAAGCATGTGCTGGGCATCTTCAGCACACAGTCAGCTTTGCAACGGTGTCACCATCATTGCTGTCGCTCCTCGCTTTCATACCTAAAGGTCCATTTGAATGCACCCTCTTCGGAGCTTGCTCTCGGCTGCCCAGCAGCACAGTGAGTAGAGCACGAACGGTTGCCGTCTGCTCCCACAGTCGAAGAGCCAGGAGGGAAAGCATGTGCTGGGCATCTTCAGCACACAGTTAGTTTTGCAACGGTGTCACCATCATTGCTGTCGCTCCTCGGTTTCATACCTAAAAGTCCACTCGAATGCAACCTCTACGGAGCTTGCTCTGAGCTGCCAAGTAGCACAGCGATTAGAGCACGAACGTCTGGCCTCTGCTCCCAGAGCCGAAGAGCCAGGAGGGAAAGCATGTGCTGGGCATCTTCAGCACACAGTCAGCTTTGCAACGGTGTCACCATCATTGCTGTCGCTCCTCGGATTCATACTTAAAAGTCCATTTGAGTGCAACCCCTCCGAAGCTTGTTCTCGGCTGCCCAGGGGCAGAACGATTAGTGCACGAACGTCTGGCTTCTGCTCCCAGATCCGAAGAGCCAGGAGGGAAAGCATGTGCTGGGCATCTTCAGCACACAGTCAGCTTTGCAACGGTGTCACCGTCATTGCTGTCGCTCCTCGCTTTCATACCTAAAGGTCCATTTGAATGCACCCTCTTCGGAGCTTGCTGTCGGCTGCCCAGCTGCACAGTGAGTAGAGCACGAACAGTTGCCGTCTGCTCCCACAGTCGAAGAGCCAGGAGGGAAAGCTGGTGAAAGCTTAGGGTTAGGGTTAGGGTTAGGGTTAGCGTTAGGGTTAGGGGTTAGGGTTAGGGTTAGTATTAGGGTTAGGGTTAGGGTTAGGGGTTAGGGTTAGGGTTAGGGTTATGGTTAGGTTTAGGGTTAGGGTTAGGGTTAGGGGTAGGGTCAGGGTTAGGGTTAGGGTTAGGGTTGGGTTAGGGTTAGGGTTAGGGTTAGGGTTAGGGTTGCCGTCTGCTCCCACAGAAGAAGAGCCAGGAGGGAAAGCATGTGCGGGGCATCTTCAGCACACAGTCAGCTTTGCAATGCTGTCACCATTATTGCTGTCACTCCTCGGTTTCATACATAAAAGTACATTTGAATGCAACCTCTCCAAAGCTGCTTCTCAGGTGCCCACTAGCACAGCAATTAGTGCACGAACTTCTGGCTTCTGCTCCCTGATCCGATGAGCCAGGAGGGAAAGCATGTGCTGGGCATCTTCAGCACACAGTCAGCTTTGCAACGGTGTCACCCTCATTGCTGTCGCTCCACGCTTTCATACCTAAAGGTCCATTTGAATGCACCCTCTTCAGAGCTTGCTCTCGGCTGGCCAGCAGCACAGTGAGTAGAGCACGAACGGTTGCCGTCTGCTAGCACAGTGGAGGAGCCTGGAGGGAAAGCATGTGCTGGGCATCTTCAGCACACAGTCAGCTTTGCAACAGTGCCTCCATCATTGCTGACGCTTTTCACTTTCATACTTAGAAGATCATTTGTATCCACCTTCTCCGCTCATTGCTCTTGGCTGTCCAGCGGCACAGTCAGTAGAGCACGAACGTCTGGCCTCTGCTCTCAGAGCCGAAGAGCCAGGAGGGAAAGCATGTGCTGGGCATCTTCAGCACACAGTCAGCTTTGCAACGGTGTCACCATCATTGCTGTCGCTCCTCGCTTTCATACCTAAAGGTCCATTTGAATGCACCCTCTTCGGAGCTTGCTCTCGGCTGCCCAGCAGCACAGTGAGTAGAGCACGAATGGTTGCCCTCTGCTCCCACAGTGGAAGAGCCAGGAGGGAAAGCATGTGCTGGGCATCTTCAGCACACAGTTAGCTTTGCAACGGTGTCACCATCATTGCTGTCGCTCCTCGGTTTCATACCTAAAAGTCCACTCGAATGCAACCTCTACGGAGCTTGCTCTGAGCTTCCAAGTGGCACAGCGATTAGAGCACGAACATCTGGCCTCTGCTCCCAGAGCTGAAGAGCCAGGAGGGAAAGCATGTGCTGGGCATCTTCAGCACACAGTCAGCTTTGCAACGGTGTCACCATCATTGCTGTCGCTCCTCGCTTTCATACTTAAAAGTTCATTTGAGTGCAACCTCTCCGAAGCTTGTTCTCGGCTGCCCAGGGGCAGAACGATTAGTGCACGAATGTCTGGCTTCTGCTCCCAGATCCGAAGAGCCCGGAGGGAAAGCATGTGCTGGGCATCTTCAGCACACAGTCAGCTTTGCAACGGTGTCACCATCATTGCTGTCGCTCCTCGCTTTCATACCTAAAGGTCCATTTGAATGCACCCTCTTCGGAGCTTGCTCTCGGCTGCCCAGCTGCACAGTGAGTAGAGCACGAACGGTTGCCGTCTGCTCCCACAATCGAAGAGTCAGGAGGGAAATCTGGTGAAAGATTAGGGTTAGGGTTAGGGTTAGGGTTAGGGGTTAGGGTTAGGGTTAGGGTTAGGGTTAGGGTTAGGGTTATGGTTAGGGGTTATGGTTAGGGTTAGGGTTATGGTTAGGTTTAGGGTAAGGGTTAGGGTTAGGGTTAGGGTTAGGGTTAGGGTTGCCGTCTGCTCCCACAGTCGAAGAGCCAGGAGGGAAAGCATGTGCGGGGCATCTTCAGCACACAGTCAACTTTGCAATGGTGTCACCATTATTGCTGTCACTCCTCGGTTTCATACCTAAAAGTACATTTGAATGCAACCTCTCCAAAGCTGCTTCTCAGCTGCCCAGTAGCTCAGCGATTAGTGCACAAACGTCTGGCCTCTGCTCCAAGAGCCGAAGAGCCAGGAGGGAAAGCATGTGCTGGGCATCTTCAGCACACAGTCAGCTTTGCAACGGTGTCACCATCATTGCTGTCGCTCCTCGCTTTCATACCTAAAGGTCCATTTGAATGCACCCTCTTCGGAGCTTGCTCTCGGCAGCCCAAAAGCACAGTGAGTAGAGCACGAACGGTTGCCGTCTGCTCCCACAGTCGAAGAACCAGGAGGGAAAGCATGTCCTGGGCATCTTCAGCACACAGTTAGCTTTGCAACGGTGTCACCATCATTGCTGTCGCTCCTCGCTTTCATACCTAAAGGTCCATTTGAATGCACCCTCTTCGGAGCTTGCTCTCGGCTGCCCAGCTGCACAGTGAGTAGAGCACGAACAGTTGCCGTCTGCTCCCACAATCGAAGAGCCAGGAGGGAAAGCTGGTGAAAGCTTAGGGTTAGGGTTAGGGTTAGGGTTAGGGGTTAGGGTTAGGGGTTAGGGTTAGGGTTACGGTTAGGGTTAGGGGTTAGGGTTAGGGTTAGGGTTATGGTTAGGTTTACGGTTAGGGTTAGGGTTAGGGTTAGGGTTAGGGTTAGGGTTAGGGTTAGGGTTGGGTTAGGGTTAGGGTTAGGGTTAGGGTTAGGGTTGCCGTCTGCTCCCACAGTCGAAGAGCCAGGAGGGAAAGCATGTGCGGGGCATCTTCAGCACACAGTCAGCTTTGCAATGCTGTAACCATTATTGCTGTCACTCCTCGGTTTCATACCTAAAAGTACATTTGAATGCAACCTCTCCAAAGCTGCTTCTCAGCTGCCCAGTAGCACAGAGATTAGTGCACGAACTTCTGGCCTCTGCTCCCAGATCCGAAGAGCCGGGAGGGAAAGCATGTGCTGGGCATCTTCAGCACACAGTCAGCTTTGCAACGGTGTCACCATCATTGCTGTCGCTCCTCGCTTTCATACCTAAAGGTCCATTTGAATGCACCCTCTTCGGAGCTTGCTCTCGGCTGCCCAGCAGCACAGTGAGTAGAGCACGAACGGTTGCCGTCTGCTAGCACAGTGGAGGAGCCAGGAGGGAAAGCATGTGCTGGGCATCTTCAGCACACAGTCAGCTTTGCAACAGTGCCTCCATCATTGCTGACGCTTTTCACTTTTATACCTAGAAGTTCATTTGAATCCACCTTCTCCGCTCATTGCTCTTGGCTGTCCAGCGGCACAGTCAGTAGAGCACGAACGTCTGGCCTCTGCTCCCACAGCCGAAGAGCCACGAAGGAAAGCATGTGCGGGGCATCTTCAGCACACAGTCAGCTTTGCAACGGTGTCACCATCATTGCTGTTGCTCCTCGCTTTCATACCTAAAGGTCCATTTGAATGCACCCTCTTCGGAGCTTTCTCTCAGCTGCCGATTAGCACAGTGAGTAGAGCACGAACGGTTGCCGTCTAGTGCCAGAGCCGAAGAGCCAGGAGGGAAAGCATGTGCTGGGCATCTTCAGCACACAGTCAGCTTTGCAACGGTGTCACCATCATTGCTGTCGCTCCTCGGTGTCATAGCTAAAGGTCCATTTGAATGCACCCTCTTCGGAGCTTGCTCTCGGCTGCCCAGCAGCGCAGTGAGTAGAGCACGAACGGTTGCCGTCTGCTCCCACAGTCGAAGAACCAGGAGGGAAAGCATGTGCTGGGCATCTTCAGCACACAGTTAGCTTTGCAACGGTGTCACCATCATTACTGTCGCTC
>NW_026892636.1:1405000-1412500 GCF_033815535.1 Pezoporus flaviventris | reverse complement strand
GCTTCTCAGCTGCCCAGTAGCTCAGCGATTAGTGCATGAACGTCTGGCCTCTGCTCCCAGATCCAAAGAGCCAGGAGGGAAAGCATGTGCTGGGCATCTTCAGCACACAGTCAGCTTTGCAACGGTGTCACCATCATTGCTGTCGCTCCTCGCTTTCATACCTAAACTTCCATTTGAAAGCACCCTCTTCGGAGCTTGCTCTCGGCTGCCCAGCAGCACAGTGAGTAGAGCACGAACGGTTGCCGTCTGCTCCCACAGTCGAAGAGCCAGGAGGGAAAGCATGTGCTGGGCATCTTCAGCACACAGTCAGCTTTGCAACGGTGTCACCATCATTGCTGTCGCTCCTCGCTTTCATACCTAAAGGTCCATTTGAATGCACCCTCTTCGGAGCTTGCTCTCGGCTGCCCAGCAGCACAGTGAGTAGAGCACGAACAGTTGCCATCTGCTCCCACAATCGAAGAGCCAGGAGGGAAAGCTGGTGCTCTGAATCTTCTGCACACAGTCAGCTTTGCAACAGTGCCTCCATCTTTGCTGTCGCTCCTCACTTTCATACCGAGAAGTTCATTTGAATCCAACTTCTCTGCTCGTTGCTCTTGGCTGCCCAGCAGCACAGTCAGTAGAGCACGAACGTCTGGCTTCTGCTCTCAGAGCTGAAGATCCAGGAGGGAAAGCATGTTCTGGGTATCTTCAGCACACAGTCAGCTTTGCAACGGTGTCACCATCATTGCTGTCGCTCCTCGCTTTCATACCTAAAGGTCCATTTGAATGCACCCTCTTCGGAGCTTGCTCTCGGCTGCCCAAAAGCACAGTGAGTAGAGCACAAACGGTTGCCGTCTGCTCCCACAGTCGAAGAACCAGGAGGGAAAGCATGTCCTGGGCATCTTCAGCACACAGTTAGCTTTGCAATGGTGTCACCATCATTACTGTCGCTCCTCGGTTTCATACCTAAAAGTCCACTCGAATGCAACCTCTACGGAGCTTGCTCTGAGCTGCCAAGTAGAACAGCGATTAGAGCGCGAACGTCTGGCCTCTGCTCTCAGAGCCGAAGAGCCTGGAGGGAAAGCATGTGCTGGGCATCTTCAGCACACAGTCAGCTTTGCAACGGTGTCACCATCATTGCTGTCGCTCCTCTCTTTCATACCTAAAGGTCTATTTGAATGCACCCTCTTCGGAGCTTGCTCTCGGCTGCCCAGCTGCACAGTGAGTAGAGCACGAACAGTTGCCGTCTGCTCCCACAATCGAAGAGCCAGGAAATGAAGCTGGTGAAAGCTTAGGGTTAGGGTTAGGGTTAGGGTTAGGGGTTAGGTTTAGGGGTTAGGGTTAGGGTTACGGTTAGGGTTAGGGGTTAGGGTTAGGGTTAGGGTTATGGTTAGGTTTACGGTTAGGGTTAGGGTTAGGGGTAGGGTTAGGGTTAGGGTTAGGGTTAGGGTTGGGTTAGGGTTAGGGTTGCCGTCTGCTCCCACAGTCGAAGAGCCAGGAGGGAAAGCATGTGCGGGGCATCTTCAGCACACAGTCAGCTTTGCAATGCTGTCACCATTATTGCTGTCACTCCTCGGTTTCATACCTAAAAGTACATTTGAATGCAACCTCTCCAAAGCTGCTTCTCAGCTGCCCAGTAGCTCAGCGATTAGTGCACGAACTTCTGGCTTCTGCTCCCAGATCCGAAGAGCCAGGAGGGAAAGCATGTTCTCGGCATCTTCAGCACACAGTCAGCTTTGCAACGGTGTCACCATCATTGCTGTCGCTCCTCGCTTTCATACCTAAACTTCCATTTGAAAGCACCCTCTTCGGAGCTTGCTCTCGGCTGCCCAGCAGCACAGTGAGTAGAGCACGAACAGTTGCCGTCTGCTCCCACAACCGAAGAGCCAGGAGGGAAAGCTGGTGCTCTGAATCTTCTGCACACAGTCAGCTTTGCAACAGTGCCTCCATCTTTGCTGTCGCTCCTCACTTTCATACCGAGATGTTCATTTGAATCCAACTTCTCTGCTCGTTGCTCTTGGCTGCCCAGCAGCACAGTCAGTAGAGCACGAACGTCTGGCCTCTGCTCTCACAGCTGAAGATCCAGGAGGGAAAGCATGTGCTGGGCATCTTCAGCACACAGTCAGCTTTGCAACGGTGTCACCATCATTGCTGTCGCTCCTCGCTTTCATACCTAAACGTCCATTTGAATGCACCCTCTTCGGAGCTTGCTCTCGGCTGCCCAGCAGCACAGTGAGTAGAGCACGAACGGTTGCCGTCTGCTCCCACAGTCGAAGAACCAGGAGGGAAAGCATGTGCTGGGCATCTTCAGCACACAGTTAGCTATGCAACGGTGTCACCATCATTACTGTCGCTCCTCGGTTTCATACCTAAAAGTCCACTCGAATGCAACCTCTACGGAGCTTGCTCTGAGCTGCCAAGTAGAACAGCGATTAGAGCGCGAACATCTGCCCTCTGCTCTCAGAGCCGAAGAGCCAGGAGGGAAAGCATGTGCTGGGCATCTTCAGCACACAGTCAGCTTTGCAACGGTGTCACCATCATTGCTGTCGCTCCTCGGTTTCATACTTAAAAGTCCATTTGAGTGCAACCCCTCCGAAGCTTGTTCTCGGCTGCCCAGGGGCAGAACGATTAGTGCACGAACGTCTGGCTTCTGCTCCCAGAGCCGAAGAGCCAGGAGGGAAAGCATGTGCTGGGCATCTTCAGCACACAGTCAGCTTTGCAACGGTGTCACCATCATTGCTGTCGCTCCTCGCTTTCATACCTAAAGCTCCATTTGAATGCACCCTCTTCGGAGCTTGCTCTCGGCTGCCCAGCTGCACAGTGAGTAGAGCACGAACAGTTGCCATCTGCTCCCACAATCGAAGAGCCAGGAGGGAAAGTTGGTGAAAGCTTAGGGTTAGGGTTAGGGTTAGGGTTAGGGGTTAGGGTTAGGGGTTAGGGTTAGGGTTACGGTTAGGGTTAGGGGTTAGGGTTAGGGTTAGGGTTATGGTTAGGTTTACGGTTAGGGTTAGGGTTAGGGGTAGGGTTAGGGTTAGGGTTAGGGTTGCCGTCTGGTCCCACAGTTGAAGAGCCAGGAGGGAAAGCATGTGCGGGGCATCTTCAGCACACAGTCAGCTTTGCAATGCTGTCACCATTATTGCTGTCACTCCTCGGTTTCATACCTAAAAGTACATTTGAATGCATCCTCTCCAAAGCTGCTTCTCAGGTGCCCACTAGCACAGCAATTAGTGCACGAACTTCTGGGTTCTGCTCCCAGATCCGATGAGCCAGGAGGGAAAGCATGTGCTGGGCATCTTCAGCACACAGTCAGCTTTGCAACGGTGTCACCATCATTGCTGTCGCTCCTCGCTTTCATACCTAAAGGTCCATTTGAATGCACCCTCTTCGGAGCTTGCTCTCGGCTGCCCAGCAGCACAGTGAGTAGAGCACGAACGGTTGCCGTCTGCTAGCACAGTGGAGGAGCCAGGATGGAAAGCATGTGCTGGGCATCTTCAGCACACAGTCAGCTTTGCAACGGTGTCACCATCATTGCTGTCGCTCCTCGCTTTCATACCTAAAGCTCCATTTGAATGCACCCTCTTTGGAGCTTGCTCTCGGCTGCCCAGCTGCACAGTGAGTAGAGCACGAACAGTTGCCGTCTGCTCCCACAATCGAAGAGCCAGGAGGGAAAGCTGGTGAAAGCTTAGGGTTAGGGTTAGGGTTAGGGGTTAGGGTTAAGGGTTAGGGTTAGGGTTACGGTTAGGGTTAGGGGTTAGGGTTAGGGTTAGGGTTATGGTTAGGTTTACGGTTAGGGTTAGGGTTAGGGGTAGGGTTAGGGTTAGGGTTAGGGTTAGGGTTGGGTTAGGGTTAGGGTTAGGGTTAGGGTTAGGGTTAGGGTTAGGGTTGCCGTCTGCTCCCACAGTCGAAGAGCCAGGAGGGAAAGCATGTGCTGGGCATCTTCAGCACACAGTCAGCTTTGCAACGGTGTCACCATCATTGCTGTCGCTCCTCGCTTTCATACCTAAAGGTCCATTTGAATGCACCATATTCAGAGCTCGCTCTCGGCTGCCCAGCAGCACAGTGAGTAGAGCACGAACAGTTGCCGTCTGCTCCCACAATCGAAGAGCCAGGAGGGAAAGCTGGTGCTCTGAATCTTCTGCACACAGTCAGCTTTGCAAAAGTGCCTCCATCACTGCTGTCGCTCCTCACTTTCATACCTAGAAGTTCATTTGAATCCAACTTCTCTGCTCGTTGCTCTTGGCTGCCCAGCAGCACAGTCAGTAGAGCAGGAACGTCTGGCCTCTGCTCCCAGAGCCGAAGAGCCCGGAGGGAACGCATGTGCTGGGCATCTTCAGCACACAGTCAGCTTTGCAACGGTGTCACCATCATTGCTGTCGCTCCTCGGTTTCATATGTAAAAGTCCATTTGAATGCAACGTCTCCAAAGCTTGTTCTCGGCTGCACAGGGGCACAGTGATTAGTGCATGAACTCCTGGCCTATGCTCTTAGAGCCGAAGAGCCAGTATGGAAAATATGTGCTGGGCATCTTCAGCACACAGTCAGCTTTGCAATGCTGTCACCATTATTGCTGTCACTCCTCGGTTTCATACCTAAAAGTACATTTGAATGCAACCTCTCCAAAGCTGCTTCTCAGCTGCCCAGTAGCACAGCGATTAGTGCGCGAACGTCTGGCCTCTGCTCCCAGAGCCGAAGAGCCAGGAGGGAAAGCATGTGCTGGGCATCTTCAGCACACAGTTAGCTTTGCAACGGTGTCACCATCATTGCTGTCGCTCCTCGGTTTCATACCTAAAAGTCCACTCGAATGCAACCTCTACGGAGCTTGCTCTCGGCTGCCCAGCAGCACAGTGAGTAGAGCACGAACGGTTGCCGTCTGCTCCCACAGTCGAAGACCCAGGAGGGAAAGCATGTGCTGGGCATCTTCAGCACACAGTTAGCTTTGCAACGGTGTCGCCATCATTGCTGTCGCTCCTCGGTTTCATACCTAAAAGTCCACTCGAATGCAACCTCTACAGAGCTTGCTCCTAGCTGCCCAGTAGGACAGAGATTAGAGCACGAACGTCTGGCCTCTGCTCCCAGAGCCGAAGAGCCCGGAGGGAAAGCATGTGCTGGGCATCTTCAGCACACAGTCAGCTTTGCAACGGTGTCACCATCATTGCTGTCGCTCCTCGCTTTCATACCTAAAGGTCCATTTGAATGCACCCTCTTCGGAGCTTGCTCTCGGCTGCCCAGCTGCACAGTGAGTAGAGCACGAACAGTTGCCGTCTGCTCCCACAATCGAAGAGCCAGGAGGGAAAGCTGGTGGAAGCTTAGGGTTAGGCTTAGGGTTAGGGTTAGGGTTAGGGGTTAGGGTTAGGGTTTGGGGTTAGGGTTAGGGGTTAGGGTTAGGGTTAGGGTTAGGGTTAGGGGTTAGGCTTAGGGTTAGGGTTATGGTTAGGGTTAGGCTTAGGGTTAGGGTTAGCGGTAGGGTTGCCGTCTGCTCCCACAGTCGAAGAGCCAGGAGGGAAAGCATGTGCGGGGCATCTTCAGCACACAGTCAGCTTTGCAACGGTGTCACCATCATTGCTGTCGCTCCTCGCTTTCATACCTAAAGGTCCATTTGAATGCACCCTCTTTGGATCTTGCTCTCGGCTGCCCAGCTGCACAGTGAGTAGAGCACGAACAGTTGCCGTCTGCTCCCACAATCGAAGAGCCAGGAGGGAAAGCTGGTGAAAGCTTAGGGTTAGGGTTAGGGTTAGGGTTAGGGTTAGGGGTTAGGGTTAGGGGTTAGGGTTAGGGTTAGGGTTAGGGTTAGGGGTTAGGGTTAGGGTTACGGTTATGGTTAGGTTTAGGGTTAGGGTTAGGGTTAGGGGTAGGGTCAGGGTTAGGGTTAGGGTTATGGTTAGGTTTAGGGTTAGGTTTAGGATTAGGGTTGGGTTAGGGTTAGGGTTAGGGTTAGGGTTAGGGTTAGGGTTAGGGTTGCCGTCTGCTCCCACAGTCGAAGAGCCAGGAGGGAAAGCATGTGCGGGGCATCTTCAGCACACAGTCAGCTTTGCAATGCTGTCACCATTATTGCTGTCACTCCTCGGTTTCATACCTAAAAGTACATTTGAATGCAACCTCTCCAAAGCTGCTTCTCAGCTGCCCAGTAGCACAGCGATTAGTGCACCAACTTCTGGCTTCTGCTCCCAGATCCGAAGAGCCGGGAGGGAAAGCATGTGCTGGGCATCTTCAGCACACAGTCAGCTTTGCAACGGTGTCAGCTTCATTGCTGTCGCTCCTCGCTTTCATACCTAAAGGTCCATTTGAATGCACCCTCTTCGGAGCTTGCTCTCGGCTGCCCAGCAGCACAGTGAGTAGAGCACGAACGGTTGCCGTCTGCTAGCACAGTGGAGGAGCCAGGAGGGAAAGCATGTGCTGGGCATCTTCAGCACACAGTCAGCTTTGCAACAGTGCCTCCATCATTGCTGACACTTTTCACTTTCATAAAGAGAAGTTCATTTGAATCTACCTTCTCCGCTCATTGCTCTCGGCTGCCCAGCAGCACAGTGAGTAGAGCACGAACAGTTGCCGTCTACTTCCAGAGCCGAAGAGCCAGGAGGGAAAGCATGTGCTGGGCATCTTCAGCACACAGTCAGCTTTGCAATGGTGTCACCATCATTGCTGTCGCTCCTCGCTTTCATACCTAAAGTTCCATTTGAAAGCACCCTCTTCGGAGCTTGCTCTCGGCTGCCCAGCAGCACAGTGAGTAGAGCACGAACGGTTGCCGTCTGCTAGCACAGTGGAGGAGCCAGGAGGGAAAGCATGTGCTGGGCATCTTCAATACACAGTCAGCTTTGCAACGGTGTCACCATCATTGCTGTCGCTCCTCGGTGTCATTCCTAAAGGTCCATTTGAATGCACCCTCTTCGGAGCTTGCTCTCGGCTGCCCAGCAGCACAGTGAGTAGAGTACGAACAGTTGCCGTCTGCTCCCACAACCGAAGAGCCAGGAGGGAAAGCTGCTGCTCTGAATCTTCTGCACACAGTCAGCTTTGCAACAGTGCCTCCATCATTGCTGTCGCCCCTCACTTTCATACCTAGAAGTTCATTTGAATCCAACTTCTCTGCTCGTTGCTCTTGGCTGCCCAGCAGCACAGTCAGTAGAGCACGAACATCTGGCCTCTGCTCCCAGAGCCGATTAGCCAGGAGGGAAAGCATGTGCTGGGCATCTTCAGCACACAGTCAGCTTTGCAACGGTGTCACCATCATTGCTGTCGCTCCTCGCTTTCATACCTAACGGTCCATTTGAATGCACCCTCTTCGGAGCTTGCTCTCGGCTGCCCAGCCGCACAGTGAGGAGAGCACGAACGGTTTCCGTCTGCTCCCACAGTCGAAGAGCCAGGAGGGAAAGCTGGTGAAAGCTTAGGGTTAGGGTTAGGGTTAGGGTTAGGGTTAGGGTTTGGGTTAGGGTTAGGGGCTAGGGTTAGGGGTTTGGTTTAGGGTTAGGGTTAGGGTTAGGGGTTAGGGTTATGGTTATGGTTATGGTTAGGTTTAGGGTTAGGGTTT